>NC_037669.1:95609687-95649225 GCF_003255815.1 Theropithecus gelada
AAAAAAAAAAAAAAAAAAAAAAAAAAAAAAGAAAAGTTAGTCAATATAGTTAAAAGTTATATAGCAAAATATCCTCATAGCAAGGCTTGTGTATTAAGTCTGATTTACCCACTTCTACCAAACGCCAAGAGGCTGAGATAGTGTCAGGGAATGCTATCTACTTGATACAAACTAGAGACACACTGATTGTCCTTTCTTCAAGATGTCATATCAATTAAACAGTTTTTCTTCAGGTATAGCTCAGTGTCAGAGGACAGGCTGCAGTTAAAAAGAAACAAAAATAAATTTAATTGTGAAATAAGTTTTGACTTACAAAAAAGTTGCAAAAATACCAGTTTCTGTAAATGCTTCTTTTTAAAAATGTCAGAATCAAAATTGTTCATTCAAAAATATCTCTCCATTTAACCTTGAAGTGAGAAGCAGAACTGGCAGCATTATTCAAGGAAAAAGGGAAGATCCAGAGATGATTTTTACCAGAGTCAAGAACTTAGAAGACATGAAAGAATAAAATAAGTCTGCTCAAGTACATAATAAGCTTGGTCTTATGGACTTCTCAGTGAAGTCTATGCTTTTGCATTGAACTTTAAAGTTTTAAGAAGATACTTGGCTGGAAGCAGTGGCTTAGGCCTGTAATCCCAGCACTTTGGGAGGCCAAGGCAGGTGGATCACCTGAGGTTAGGAGTTTGAGGCCAGCCTAGCCAACATGGCGAAACCCTGTCTCCATAAGAATATAAAAATTAGCTGGGCATGATGGCAGGTGCCTGTAATCCCAGCTACTCAGGAGAATGAGGTGGGAGAATCACTTGAACCCAGGAGGCAGAGGCTACAGCGAGCTAAGATTACACGATTGCACTCCAGCTTGGGAGACAGAGCAAGACTCCATCTCAAAAAAAAAAAGAAGATCCTATCTGGGTTTTCCTGATTCTCATTCACAGGAAGAACATAAAGGGACCTGTAAGCTACTACACAATCCTACAGAGACTCAGAGACTCATGCAAGCAGACTGGGATTTGGGTGACTAATCAGTGCTAGACACTGGAAAAAGAAGCCAGACACCCTATCTGGCTCCAACTTGTGTCATAGCTGGATAAAGACATTAAATGAATCATTTCAAATATGGGAGTTACAAAACTGCAAGTATGGGGTGCTACAGAATGTAGAGCAGAGGGGACCTGATATAGTCTGGGTCCCCTTTAGACATGTGAAAGGGAAAAGTAGGCCAGGTACGTTGGCTCACGCCTGGGATCCCAACACTTTGGGAGGCCGAGGCAGGCGGATCATGAGGTCAGGAGATCGAGACCGTCCTGGCTAACATGGTGAAACCCCGTCTCTACCAAAAATACAAAAAATTAGCTGGGCGTGGTAGCACATGACTGTAGTCCCAGCTGCATGGGAGGCTGAGGCAGGAGAATCACTTGAACCCGGGAGGCAGAGGTTGCAGTGAGGCAAGATCGTGCCACTGCACGCCAGCCTGGGCGACAGAGGGAGACTCCATCTCAAAAAAAAAAAACAAAAAAAACAACAACAACAAAAAGGCCGGGCACGGTGGCTCACGCCTGTAATCCCAGCACTTTGGGAGGCCGAGATGGGCGGATCACGAGGTCAGGAGATCAAGACCACCCTGGCTAACACGGTGAAACCCCATCTCTACTAAAAATACAAAAAATTAGCCGGGTGCGGAGGTGGGCACCTGTAGTCCCAGCTACACGGGAGGCTGAGGCAGGAGAATGGTGTGAACCCTGGAGGCGGAGTTTGCAGTGAGCCGAGATTGTGCCACTGCATTCCAGCCTGGGCGACAGAGCTAGACTCTGTCTCAAAAAAGAAAAAAGAAAGGAAAAAGTAGAGAGACAAAATGAACATACAAAAGGAATCAAGTAAGGAATCATAGTAATGCCCAAAGTGTTGAACACCAGAAATGAGACATAAAGCCTGAGGGCAAGCCAGTTCAAACAGAACCCTAAAAAACATTTTAAGGACTTTACCCTAAAGTGAAGAGAAAGCCATAATAAGGATTTGAAAAAGTCTGATAAAATACATGACATGATTAGATCTGCTGTTTTATGGAAACACATTCCTCTGTCTACAGCAACAGATAATGTGTGTAGTAGGGGGGAGTGGGAGGGTAAGGTGAAGACTTGAAGATCCCTTGTAAGGCTATTTCAGTAGTCCAGTATGGGGACTGGATTAAAAGAAAGAATCAACCAGAATGAATGAATATTGGTGGGAGGGGTGAGAGAGGGAGATGTCAAGGATAATTAGCCAGTTTTGGGTGATGACAGTGACCTTTAGTGACAGTGGGTACACTGGTCTGGAAAGCAATAAGATACCTTTAGTTTCAAATATCTACATAGAAGGTAGAACAGGGCATACATAGTTGAAAGAGAGACAGGTGTGGCCTGAAGAGTTTTAGACATAAAAAAAGTAATTGAAATCACAGGAGTAACAGATAAAATCTTTAAAGCAATGTGGCTAGGAAAACTCCAACAGTGAGTCTAAACACTTAAAAGATCTCTAATCCCAGCAAGGTGAGGTAGCTCACACTTGTAATCCTAGCACTTTAGGAGGCCAAAGTGGGAGGACCACTTTAGGCTAGAAGTTTGAGACCAGCCTAGGCAACAGAGAAAACTCCATCTCTACAAAAAACAAAAATTTGTTAGGTGTAGTGGTATGCACCTATAGTCACAGCTACTAAGGTGGAGGATCACTTGAGCCCAGGAGTTCGAGGCTGCAGTGAGCTATTAATATGATTGCATTGGCCAGGCACGGTGGCTCACGCCTGTAATCCCAGCACTTTGGGAGGCTGAGGCAGGTGGGTCACCTGAGGTCGGAAGTTTGAGACCAGCCTGGCCAATATGGAGAAACCCTGTCTCTACTAAAAATACAAAATTAGCCAGGCATGGTGGCGCATGCCTGTAATCCCAGCTACTCGGGAGGCTGAGGCAGGAGAATTGCTTGAACCTAGGAGGCAGAGGTTGCGGTGAGGATGGATCGTGTCATCGCACTCCAGCCTGGGCAACAAGAGTGAAACTCCATCTCAAAAAAAAAAAAAAAGATTGCATCACTTCACTCCAGCCTGGGCAACAAAACAACATCCTGTCTTAAAAAATAAATTAAATAAAATATCTCTAATCCTCTAAGAGATGTAAATAAAAATAATTTAATATATGATAAAAGCAGCATTTCTAATCACAAAAGGATAGATAATTAATAAATCAAGTTGGCACCATTGCTGACTACCTGGAAAAAAAAGTGTGATTACTATATTGCGCCACACACCAAAATAAACCAAAACCAATTAAAGGGTTAAATATAGAAAATAAAACCACAAAATAAAATATGACCAAAAATTCATCCTGGGGTTAGCACTTTCAAGCATGATGCAAAATGGATAGGACAAAAATTGATAAATCTGACCACATAAAAACAATACCCTGTATATCCAAAATACAAAGAAATGAAGACAAACAAGCTTTTAAAAAAAAGTATTTTTCAGTTATATATCAAGGGATAGATAGATCTAATAAAGATTTCTTACAGATGAGTAAGAAAAAAAGGTGACCTGAGAGAAAAACGGAAAATACAAAAAATACACCAAGAATTACAAAGGCCAATAAACATATCAAAACAATGTTCCATCTTTGTGGTAAACAAAGAAATGGAAACTGAAAGAATGAAGAATCAATTTTTACATCAAAGTGGAAAATCTATTTTTAATGCTACATTCAAGATTCACAAAGGTGCAGAGAAAGAGTTTCTCACACACCAGTGCAAACGTAAGTTGGTACCATCTTTCTGGAGCGAATCTAGCAATACACATCAGGTGTGAAAGTTGTAGCTTAGTTATAGTTAGGATGCTGTGGTCAACATTTTGTGGATACAGGAATTCAGAACAGAATGCTCATTTTGTATATACACCATCTGTAGTGTACCTCAGAGTCATCAGTATGCCATAAAAAATGACTATATTCTGCCAGACACAGTGGCTCACACCTGTAATCCCAGCACTCTGGGAGGCCAAGGCAGGTGGATCACCTGAGGTCAGGAGTTCGAGATCAGCCTGCCCAACATGGCGAAACCACGTCCCTACTAAAAAACACAAAAAATTAGCCAGGCGCACTGGCAGGCGCCTGTAATCTCAGCTACTCAGGAGGCTGAGGCAGGAGAATTGCTTGAACCCAGGGGGCAGAGGCTATAGTGAGCCAAGATCACGCCACTGCACTCTAGCTCGGGCGACAAGAGCAAAACTCCATCTCAAAATAAAAAAAAAAAAAAGACTATATTCTTTGACCTAGTAATTCTACTAGAACTTTCTCAGAAAGAAGTAACTTTCCAGAGAGAAGAGAAACAGAATTCTTCTGTTACTTGTAAAAATATCCCCTGAAATGTACACAGAAATAAAGTTTGTCTATTGGTGGACACTGAGGATTGGCAAATTATGATACTTCTACTTGGTGAAAACTATTTAGACATAAAGACAATTAAAAATGACAATATATGATTATTGGGAAAAAATACTTATGCCATATGTTAAATACCCTGTATAGTAAAATTTCAAGTATTAATATAATGTAAAATATATGTTTGTTAAAATATACATGTGACGTGACGTGCTTGTGTCCAGCTACTCAGGAGGCTGAGGTAGAAGGATCACTTGAACCTGGGAGGTAGAGGTTGCAATGAGCTGTGATAGCACCATTACACTCCAACCTGGGTGACAGAGTGAGACCCCGCTCAAAAATTAAAACTTAAAAATACATCTGAATAAGATCAAGAAGGGAAAATAATCATCACTGTGGTAAAATAATGAATTGTGAATAATTTTCCCAAATGCCCTCTATTATCTATATTTTGCTCCACTTTTGCTTAAAAAAAAAAAAAAACTAACAAATCTATAAGAATATATATCAAATTATTTATTGTGATCATTTCTGAAGAATAAAATTATGGTAAACTTTTGCCTTAAAGCCTATGTTTTTGTAATGTTTGAAAAATTTCCCATAGGAATAACTAACTTCTGTAATCAAAGAAAAAGTGAAAAAGCATAATCAGAGATGGCACAGAGATTTATGTACAAAGATCACACTACTACTACAATTGTTAAACAGGCAAATAAACATTGACAGACTACCAAAGATAGATTATGAAAGTATCAAAAATCACAATTTCAAAGAATATTCATGAGAAAATATAATATGTTAAAATAGGAAGATACAAAACACTAAAACAAAAACAAGAAATATGCACACATATACTGGGACTAAGCACTCAATACACAGAAACTATTGTTAATAAACAGATAAAACACACACATTTTAAAAAGACATAAAGACAACCTACACACTTATCTCTAGATCGGTTAATGGGTTACTTTAGTCCTTTATACTCTTCTATAAATTTTACTTCTCCTTCAATAAACATATATTACTTTTATAGTTAGAAAAAGTTACTTTTTAAAAAGCCAGAAACAAAAACAAAAACAAAAGGCTATGGTATTGGCCTCCCATTCACAAGATGATAGTAGATTGGATTGGGAGTCAGGAAAGTTTGCTCTGCCAATAGCCTATGTGAGTGGGCCTACATGACAGGCCATTTATCTGAAAAGGGTAACAACTTAGACAATATTTATGGGTCATTCCAGCTCTCATAATCCGTGAATCCTTGATGAGTTAATCCACATAAAGCATTCAAAAAGATATCTACTCGATGGCAGGCACTCAACAGGGGTTAGATGCTATTATGGTTGATACTAAAACCTACAGAGAAAGAAAGACATCTTGGTGATGACCACATCCTTCCAATCATGGATCATCTGAGCTGTCAGCAGTTTGTCAATGTCAAGGGTCAGCAAACATTTTCTGTAACAGGCCAGAAAGCAAATTTTTTTAGGTTTAATGGGTTAAATGGGATATATAGTCTCTGCCTCAACCATTCAACTTTGCCTTTGTAGTTTGAAAACAGAAATAGACAATATGTAAATTTGCCTGTGTTTTAATAAAACAGTTTTACCAAAAAAAAAAGTGGCAGACCAAATTTCGTCCATATTTGCTGACTCCTAGGTCTATAAGTTGCCCAGAAAGTAATGTACGGGTGCTTCTACAAATGCCTATTGTGGAATAATCTGGCTGTTACTGATTTTAAGATGTTAAAAAGATCCCTCTGCAGATCTGGGGAAAGATGAGTATTATGGTGAAAGATAAAAGGAAACAGGCTCTTAATAGCCCTATCCTGCTAACCTAATAGAGAGCTGGCTTCCTCCCTCCACCTTGTAAGGTTTTGCCCAGATGCCACCTCCTTACCCCTCAATAATTAGCTAAAGGAATCTAGGCGAGCTAGATGAAGTTTTTCAAGAATTTTAAACAATCCCTCCAATGAGACCACATTGAAATGTACTCCTCTCTGAAGCCCTTCTTGGTCTGCATGTCGGCACCAAACAGTGCACTCAACCAAGCTGCGGCAGTACACTTTATCTCTTATGCAGCCTTGGGTCACTTAGTAATGTGATCTGGGACAAGTTTTCTATTGTCTTTGTAAGTTTTCTATTCTCTTTGTACCTCAGTTCCCTCACTTAAAAACTATACATAGGCCTGGCGCAGTGTTTCACGCCTGTGATCCCAGCACTTTGGGAGGCCAAGGCAGGCGGATCACCTGAGGTCAGGAGTTCGCGACCAGCCTGATCAACATGGTGAAACCCCGTTTCTACTAAAAATACAAAATTAGCTAGGTGTGGTGGCACATGCCTGTAATCCCAGCTACTCGAGAGCCTGAGGCAGGAGAATCGCTTGAACCCGGGAAGCAGAGGTTGTGGTGAACCGAGATCGCGCTGTTGCACTCCAGCCTGGGTAACAAGAATGAAACTCCGTCTCAAAAAAACAAAAAAACAAAACAAAACAAAAAAACAAAAACCCTACACATAATACGCTGTTGTGAAGATTAAATCAATTAGCACAAATGCTTCAAATAGTGCCTGGTATACAGTAAGTGCTAAATAAATGTAGTTTAAAATATTACCACCAAATCTGCTTATGCACTTATCGTCCTACACAAGACTGGAAGCATGTTTACATTTGGCAGTCTCCGGCGTCACTCTTTTGTAGCCTCACTCCTGAATTCGGTGTAATGTTTGGCATGTAATGGATAGTAACTCTTCATTGGGAGGCATTAAGGTTTGCATACATGCTATCACATACAACTGTCAACTGGGCTTTGTGAAGAAGCAAGGAACAGACTTCTACACAGTACTTTAGAGATTTCTGTACCCTCCAGAATTGTAACTCAGGTCTCAAGACTCCAAACGAGCGCACTTTACACTATGTGCCGTCTCCTATAAAAACAGGCTCTAAACAAGTTTCGGAGCTACAGGATAGGCCGGGGAAAGAAATTGGTATCTGAACCGAGAATTCTGATCCCCAGGATCTCGTTTCCTGACATGGGTCCTAGGTCTTCATCATCCATCCATCCTTCACTCACTCATTCATTCATTCACTCTGCCATTTTCCTAGGCATCTCCTCTGTGCTGGGCACTGTGCTGGGCCTTGGGGTCTGCAGTGCTGAGGCTGCAGGTTGGGCGGGCCGAGCCGCCAGGAGTGTCCCAGGTTCGGGCGGCACGCGTAGGCAGCAATTCGGGGAGGATCGAGGCCGGGGCTGACTTCCCAAATAACCCTCCAGCCCGCCGCCCCAGCCGTGGCTCACCGGGGTCCCCTATTTTCCCTTCCCTGGGTCCCAACCCGCTCACTGTGAGATCCAGGGACTCCCCGCGGAGCGGCGCGGGCGCTCCCGGAGGTTCACGCGAGCCAGGACACCAGCCTTAACTTCTGAAACCGGAAGAGTGGTGGCGCAACCGGTAGTGCGTCAGCAGCGGGCTCGCGCGGCCATTCTCTGATTCTCTAGGAAGCGGGAGGAACAGCTCTATGGGACCCTAGAAGAAGGCGTTCCCTCCAAGCCCAGCCTGTAACTCCAGCCTTGTTTCCCGTCAAGCCCAGTCGCTTTACTGATAATCCCATTAACAACTATCTTGGCCTGAAACACAGTGGCTACCTCAACCCTCAGGAAAATTGTATAGGGAGACGTTGGGATGGAAAGGATGCTGGGTAGGAGCCGGGATGGGCCATCTCAACAAGAAACTAGTATATTCTATCTGCTTAAAATAGTCTCTATTAAGAACCTTGAGTGATGCCCTGTTATGTTAGAATAAAGGACAAACTCCCAATCTAGGCCCACACAAACTGACCTCAATATCAACGTCTCTTAGTTGCCTATCATATACATTCTGCTCTAACGTTACTGAATTCCCATTGGCCCCCTGAAATCCCTTGCCTGTTCCTGACTCTAGATCTTTTCCCCCAGGATTTTCCCTTTGGAATAATCTCCCTTCCTTCTAACTGCTCTCCCTAACCTCAGCTATCCAATTTATCCTGGTTCTTCAAATCCCAATGCCAATTCTCAATTGACCACCTAGATGGTTGCCCTTATGGGTCTTTACAGTCACATATCACTATTAATTATTCTAGCTCTAGCTAACCTTCTATTCAGTGCCCCACTAAATGCATACACTTGTACTTCTTTCATAGGTATCGTTAGGAAGATACACACAAGTAGCATCCCACGCAAGGACAACTGTGAAAGACCCAATCAGTTCATCTTTATACAACTCTACTCAGCTATATGGAGCTATTACTTATCATTATATCTCAGTGTTTAGCACAATGATTGGTAGAGAAGGTATTCAATAAATAAATACTTGTTGAAATCATTAGTCAGAAACAGTTGAAATTTAGATTATTTGCATTTTTGCTAAACTGAAAAATGAGGATGCCATAGATTAAATCCAGAAAGCAAGCTCTCTGCACATCTGAAAGGAAGTACCACCTAGCTGGCATATTCCCATTTCTTCAGCTCACTCTATCCAGTTGTTATCTCCCTTGGTAGAATGTAAGCTGTTTGAAGGCAGGGGCCTTTTGTGTTTTGTTCATACTGTATCTCTAGCACCTAGAGCACTGGCTGACATACTAGGCGTTCAATCAATATTTAATGAATGACTTAGTCACCATCAACTTCCAACAAGTTACAGGAAATAGTTATTCCATATACATGTATATTGCTTGTTTGAGAGCTAAAACTGCTGGAAAATTATCTTTCTTCCCCCACATTACCTAAAATATGTACTCCAGAGATGAATGTTGCTTCCCTGTGAGAAATAGAAACTCCTTCTAAATCATATTTACCTTACCCGCCAAAAGAGATTATATGAAGGTATTTTCCGGGGCAGAGGGAGTTTGGGGGGAGAGGGGAGGGGAAACGGGTGAAGAAGGGGAGGCGGCAGGGAAGGTGATAGGGGCCTGGTGGGGGAATCTGGTGGAGCTGGGATCCCCAGGCTCCGTCCAGAGGAAGCAAGGCTGCGATCGCTGGGCAGTCCGAGGGCACAGGATGCACCAGAGGATGGGCGGACTCGCCCTTTCCTGCTGGGCCACAGGTGTCCTGGATGAGGCCGCCCCACGCGCCCCCAACGATTTTATAATCAATGGATAAAGTGGGAAAAATGTGGAGTAACTTCAAATACAGGTGTCAGAATCTCTTCCGTCATGAGGGAGGAAGCCGTAGTGAAAATGTTGACATGAACTCCGACAGATGTCTGTCTGTCAAAGATGTCAAAGAGAAAAACATCAGCATAGGAGACTCAACTCTTCAGCAACAAAGCAGTCCCTTGAGAGAAAATGTTGCCTTACAACTGGGATTAAGCCCTTCAAAGAATTCTTCGCCGGGCATGGTGGCTCATGCCTGTAATCCCAGCACTTTGGGAGGCCAAGGCGGGCGGATCACGAGGTCAGGAGATTGAGACCATCCTGGCTAACACGGTGAAATCCCGTCTCTACTAAAAATACAAAAAAAAAAAAAAAAAAAAAAAAAAAAAATTTAGCCAGGCGTAGCGGCGGGTGCCTGTAGTCCCAGCTACTCAGGAGGCTGAGGCAGGAGAATGGTGTGAACCCGGGAGGCGGAGCTTGCAGTGAGCTGAGACTGCGCCACTGCACTCCAGCCTGGGTGACAGAACGAGACTCCATCTCAAAAAAATTGTGTCATTATGAACACAAAGTTAGAGTTCGCTGGTTAGAATGAGAACCAGTCAATGCAAAGTAAACGCTCCTGTACCCAAAGGGTGTTAACTAGGTCCGCTTTCATGTGCATCAGACAGTACACCTACAGCAAACACACGTAGCAGTGTTGGGTTTTATCATACAGTATGTAAGCTTAGTGTTAGTATCTGTCAGATGCGACCTGCTGTTATTTATTCAAATAAATATGGTGCCTATTGGAACAACAGAGGATAGAGCTACAGGTGTTCAGTAAGACTACAAAAACACTTTGATGATTTCTCTAACAGTTTGGTTTTTAATGGCTGTAGTATTTGAGTGAGGCAACTCTGGGGCATTTGTTATGAAGAATTCTACTTCTTACTGAAGAACAAATTATTAATATTGGATGAGTATTTCAATAGTGTGACTAATGTTTGAAATTATTTTTTCTAAGAGTTTTTCTATAATCTTCCAAAAGTAGTGATATTTGTGGTCACTATAAATCAAGCTTTGGAAGTCAAAAAAAATAATAATAAAAGACTGCCTTCATTTTAGGAAAAAAAGCAGTTTTCTGGCCACAAGGGCATAGTGCAATTCATTTAGGTGTTGATGTAGTTTATAATCAGACGCCTTTTCTCTTCTGCAAAAGATACTGTTAAGTAAACCAGATTTTCTAAATAGTCATTCTTAAAATTTCAGACTTACAAAGCTCGTAGTAGAATTTTATTGGAAGACCTCAGGTTTTTTTCTTTTTTTAATGAGTGCTTTAACTTAAAACAGGCATTTGAAACATCTGCTGCAATGTAGTCTTGCATATGATTTTTTAAAGTTGATGTGCAGTCTAATTGTTTCATAATTTTTGGATCTTTTCCTATATCCAGGATGATTTTGTGAACCACGAAGTACATGAGACTAAAAGATGCCCAAACAAGTCAGATAATAATAGCTACAATGGTTGCTGATGTTGAGATTATTGTTGAACTGTAATTAATAATTTGGATGGCAGTATTTATCTCTTTTTTGTACACTCCCATAGCTGAATTGCTTAAGTATAATTTATAGAATTTCAGTGCAGTTAATTCTTAAAGGAAAATCAGAAACCTAAATTGCAGATTTAAAAAGTGCTGTACAACCATTATATCTGTAAATACCTTAGCACTTTTTTATCACTTAGAATAATATGTACTACTATGTGAGTGAGCTCTTTTGGAAGTTATATCAAGTTCTAGTGTTTGTTTCTTAGTAACTGAACTGAATTTCCAGTTCTGTCCTAGACATTTTGCACTAAAGTAGCCAAATACATTCTTGTGCCTTTTTGTTATGGTGCTCCATACCACTGGTGAGCGCTCCATAGTTTCCTTACCTGCTGCTACAGAATGTTATTTTACATCCCTATGGCTATCGCCAAGGCTACAAAAAAGAAAAGCTATATTTGTATGCAAAAGCTATATTGTGTTGCATACAAATATAGCACACATTTGCATTTGCTTATCCATTTCTCCCTTTCTTTCTAACATTCCATCACCATCTTACAGACAAGGGTAACAGGCTTATAGAGTTTGACTCAACCAGTGTTACATAGTTTGTACATTACAGAATCAGGTCAGAAAGCTAGAACTTTGAATTTCAAGCCTAGTGAAGGCTACAGCAGACAATGCTCTTTCCTTTTCATCATTTCAGTTGTCCTTGTCTAAATTTTCTCCTTTTTCCCCACACCATCTCTAAGGGAGTCAGAACTACATCCACGAATTTTAGATCCACTGGCCACCAGTTTAACAAGGATAATCATGGCAAGTACTGCAAGTAGCCCATAAAATATCTATTCTCCTCATCCTCCTTACTAACCAAACTGAATTTTGTTCAGAGTGGCACTGTGCCCAGATTTCTCAAGTTCTTTCTCAGCTAAAGCTGGCCACATGATACATCTCTAGCCTCTGGTTGATGGATTGGCAAACTGTGGGCCAAATCCAGCCCATTGCTTGTTTTTCAAAATAAAGTTTTACTGGAACACAACTGTGCTCATTCATTTATTTTCTGTCTATTGCTACTTCCACACAACAATGGCGAAATTAAGTAGTTGTGACAGAAATCATATGACTCTCAAAACCTAAAATAATCACTAGCTTTCTGTTAAGGACCAACCCCTGCTGCAGTGAAATCCAAGTTTTGGTAGCTCAGTTGCCCTCCCAAAGCATACTACAGGACACACTCACTGCACAGAAATATATGTTAGTTCCTATGCATGGTCCTTCTAATGGTAACTTAGTCTCCCTTCTTAAATAAAGAAGCAACATAAAGTTTGGTGTAGAGTATATTTAGTGGAATTATTAGTTGCCAAATTCAACATGCATTTTCTCCCCTTTTTCTTCCTGTCAAAACTCCATTTTGTTTAGTTATCTACCCTTCCTCCATGTAGCCATGGTCATCATGGAAACATAATCCCAACTCCAAAGGGCTCTCTTGATTCACTTAAGAGTAATGAAATTCCCTTTGCCTGTGACTGCCTCAGAAATGGTCATATATCGGTTTGCTTTTGCCTCTTAACAAACCACTCCTAAACTTAGTGGCTTAAAATAACAAACATTTATTACTTCTCATAATTCTGTGGGTCATCTAAGTGGTTTTCATATCTGGGCTGGCTCAGAGTGGGTTGTTTAGGACAGCACAGCCTCATTCTTATGTCCTGTTGCTGGAAGGCTGGTTGGTGAGGGTTGGGGTGGGGGTGGTGTGCTCAGCTGGGATGGCTTGTTTCTGCTCCACATGGTCACTCTTCCTCCCTCAATCACAGGTTTCTTAACATGGTAACCTCAGAGTTCCACAGAGCAGCAGAAGATGGCAAGCCCCAATGTACAAACACTTTTCAAGTCTCCGCTTACAACAAATTTGCTAATGTTTCACTGGGAAAAACAATTCACATGCTGAGACCATGTTCAAGGGGTAGAGAAATAGACTCCACCACTTAATGGGAAGAGCTGCAGGTGACATTCCAGAGAGATGGGGGAAGAATGTATAGCCGTTTTTGTAATCTGTCCAGGACGTATGACCCATTTTGGGCAAGATAGAGAGAAAGGAGGTATCTGAAAAGGATTATTTCGCATTCTGAGCAAGCATCCAGAAACAGTTCTGTCTTGTAGGGGACAAAGTTGTGAGTGGCTATCAGAGACATAACACTATAATCAGGTTGCTGTCTGCGTGGGGATGAAGCCAATACCTAGAGGAGGGCAGAGCAAGAAATTCACAGTGAAACAGAGCCAGAGTTACTGGTCTTAGCTAACCCTGAAGCCCACCCTCCTTGGTTGTTCAGTAACCCATACCAAAACATTTCCTTTTTCATTAGGCCATTTTGAGTTGGGCTTTTCATTTTTCAAAGATAGCATTCTCTAAACTTTCCACTTTCAATAGCACTTGCCTAGGACTTTTTTTTCTTGAGAGACAGAGTCTTGCTCTGTCACCTAGGCTGGAATGCAGTGGCACAATCATAGCTTACTGCAGCCTCCAGCTCCTGGGCTCAAGGAATCCTCCTGCCTCAGCCTCCTGAGTAGCTGAGACTGCAGGCACGTGCCACTACACCCAGTTAATTAAAAAAAAAAATGTTAATAGAGGTGGGATCTCTCTATGTTGCCCAGGCTGGTCTCCAACCCCTGGCCTTAAGCAATTCCTGGCTCTTGATGAGTTGACAGATGTTACTGATATTGCTCTACTGATCAGTTGTTGATATTCTAGAAGTCAATGCTGAGTTTGAAGTGACTAAAGAATTATCCTTTATGAGTAATATGCACGTAACAACTACAGGTAAGAATATTTTCAAAGAAGCTGAGAAGACACCAATTCAGTACAACCTAAAGTAGAATCTGCTAAGAGTGTTACGAATGACAGTAAAACAAAAACAAAACAAAACAAAAAAATGTGTGAAGGAGGAAAGGCTTAGTTGATAAATGCACAAAGCTTGTGAGCATGTAGGTTGTTAAAAACACATGGTTATTCATAGCAGGTAGTGTGTGGAAATGTCTTAGATGTGTTGTTGAACCAGTATTGTCAACAGTGAACTTCATTTGCTCTTGTAGACCAAATCATTGTGAGTTCTGTGTATTTTTGTCTCAAATAAAAGCTAGATATCTTAACTTACCCTACCATATGCTAGTTGAATGACTTAGGAGTGGTAAAGTTTTATTATGATTTTTTGAAATCAGAAGTAAGATTGAATTTTTTCTAAATAAGAACCGTCTTCAACAATGATCAAAACTGAATGGCAGCTGGGCACGGTGGCTCACGCCTGTAATCTCAGCACTTTGGGAGGCTGAGGCCGGTGGATCACAAGGTCAGGAGATCCACACCATCCTGGCTAACACGGTGAAACCCTGTCTCTACCAAAAATACAAAAAAATTAGCCGGGCGAGGTGGCGGGCGCCTGTAGTCCCAGCTACTTGGGAGGCTGAGGCAGGAGAGTGGGGTGAATCCGGGAGGTGGAGTTTGTAGTGAGCTGAGATCATGTCACTGCATTCCAGCCTGGGTGACAGAGAGAGACTCCGTCTCAAAACAAACAAACAAACAAACAAACAAAACAGAATTGCTTTGGAAATTCGGTTTTTGTTGCAGACTTGATAATGTTTCCCAATGAATTACAAGACAAAACAGTTCTTATATGTGAAACTTACACGGTAGTAAAGTTATTCTGACAACTGACATAGTTTGAATCACAAGCAAAATCAAGCTGCTCCATATGATTTTTTTGGCTACTGAAAGTTAAAAAAAAGAGGTGAGCACTTCACTCCTATCCAAACTGGCTGCAGGCATGTTTTTTGAACTCAAATCACAGTTCCAGGGGTAGTTTTCAGACCAGACTTTGATGCAAGTGCAAAGGAAACAAGAAAATTTCCTCCCTCCCTCCCTCCCTCCCTCCCTCCTTTCCTTCCTTCTTTCTTTCTTTCCTTCCTTCCTTCCTTCCTTCCTTCCTTCCTTCCTTCCTTCCTTCCTTCCTTCCTTCCTTCCTTCCTTCTTTCCTTCCTTCCTTCCATCTCTTTTTCTTTCTTGCTTTGTGGAGACTGGGTCTTGCTATTTTGCCCAGGCTGCTCTTGAACTTCTAGGCTCAAGCGATTCTCTCCTCAGCCTCCCAAAGGGAAATTTTCATAATTACAAATCAATTTAAGAGGCAATCGAAAAAACATTTAAATTTTAATTTTAAAAAAGAGGCAGTGGAGTGGCTGGGCGCAGTGGCTCACACCTATAATCCCAGCACTTTGGGAGGCCAAGGCGGGTAGATCACAAGGTCAGGATATCGAGACCATCCTGGCTAACACGGTGAAACCCCGTCTCTACTAAAAAATACAAAAAATAAGCCGGGTATGTGGCGGGTGCCTGCAGTCCCAGCTACTCCAGAAGCTGAGGCAGGAGAATGGCGTGAACCCGGGAGGCAGAGCTTGCAGTGAGCCGAGATTGTGCCACTGCACTCCAGCCTGGGCAACAGAGGGAGACTCCATCTCAAAAAAAAAAAAAAAAAAAAAAAAAAAAAAAAAAAAAAAAAAAAAAAAGAGGCAGTGGAAAAGTTTCCATGAACCTTTGTTAGGGAAATATAATTAAAAACAAATCCTTCTTCCAACCCAGAAATTCTCTCTACAAAGGTAGCAGGGAAAGAATACGCTATTAAAGAAGCATTAAACTAGAATGTAGCACATATCACAGGCAAACCACTAAGAGAATGAAAAGGTAGAAAGGAATCTTGCCTCCTTATATAGCCAAACAGATACAACCAATTACATACATGTTTTCAAGATAAACAATAACTAGTCCTCAAATAAGAGGACTTGGCAGACCTTTTGTCACACGGTTTTCCCCAACTTTATCATAGTAATTGGAGTGACCATCTATGTTAGCTAATTGGTCTTATCCAGAGGAAAATCTTCTCAACTGTTTATGACAGAGGTAGTTTTGCAACTTCAAGTAAGGCACCCACCAAAGCTTAGCTCCAATGTTTGCAATTCAAAGAGATGGCTTCCAGGTCCTCGAGAAAAACATTCCTTGGTCATGGAGCTGAGAAAAGGCCAGTTGGCAAAAGTCCTGCCTAGTTTTCAAAAGTATTTATATATATATTTCAAAGACATGGGAAAACACTTACAAGTTTTCTAAGGTAAATGTCCTAAGAAAAAGGAGAAGAGGGAAATCTCTTCCCCTGTTTTCATCAGAGTAAATGGAACCTCTTATTTTTAATTTGTATTTGCCCTTATACTTTCTATGCGAAAACACATTTTCTTTTTTTTTTCTTTTTTCTTTTTTCTCTTTTTTTGATGGAGCCTCGCTCAGTTGCCCAGGCTGGAGTGCAGTGGCATGATCTAGGCTCACTGCAACCACCATCTCCCGGGTTCAAGCGATTCTCCTGTCTCAGCCTCCCGAGTAGCTGGGATTACAAGCAGCCGCCATCATGCCCAGCTAATTTTTGTATTTTAGTAAAGACAGGGTTTCACTATGTTGGCCAGGCTGGTCTTGAACTCCTGACCTCAGGTGATCCGCCTGCCTCGGCCTCCCAAAGTGCTGAGATTATAGGCACGAGCCACCACGCCTGGCCAAAACACATTTTCTTGTTTGTTTTGTAATTTAACACAAAATAATTTATTTTGGGAAATTTATTGTGAATAGACATTAAAAATAGGTTCATTTGTGCAAAGTAATCCAAGCAATGAATGTTTGTGTGTGCATATATATATATACTGATATACATATACACACATATACACATATATAACACAATTCTGTATGGGAAATTCATTAAACAAAGTGTCAACAGTTTGAGTCTGTCGATAACTTAGTAAAAAGTAATAATGATCTTTATAAAAATAATTTTAAAACTGTTTTCTATTTGTGAAAAATAAAATATCAATTTGAAAATTATAGGCTGGGCATGAGGGCTCACACCTGCAATCCCAGCATTTTTGGAGGCCAAGGCAGGCATATCACAAGGTCAGGAGATCGAGACCATCCTGGCTAACACGGTGAAACCCTGTCTCTACTAAAAATACAAAAAAATTAGCCAGGCGTGGTGGCGGGCGACTGTAGTCCCAGCTTCTTGGGAGGCTGAGGCAGGAGAATGACGTGAACCCGGGAGGCGGAGCTTGCAGTGAGCCGAGATCATGCCACTGCACTCCAGCCGGGGCTACAGAGCGAGACTCGGTCTCAAAACAAAACAAAACAAAACAAAACAAAAAATTATTCTCAGACCATTAAGGCAAATAAGAAGTAATATAATCTATCCTCATTTATAGATGAGGAAGAAAGTGAGTCCATAAAAGTTAAATAAAACTTTCTTAAAATTATGCAGGCAGTTATAGTGGCAGAGCTGGGTTATTAATCTGTTACTCCTCACTTCCAGTTCAGTTGTTTGGTTTTTGTTTGTTTGTTTGTTTGTTTACTGCTCCTACTGTTTCCATCTCAGCCTGAACATTTCCTTTTATTCTTCATTTGAACCAAGCATTCTTTTTTTCTAAAGAAAACCATCGGCCGGGCGCGGTGGCTCAAGCCTGTAATCCCAGCACTTTGGGAGGCCGAGACGGGCGGATCACGAGGTCAGGAGATCGAGACCATCCTGGCTAACACGGTGAAACCCTGTCTCTATTAAGAAATACAAAAAAAAAAAAAAAAAACTAGCCGGGCGAGGTGGCGGGCGCCTGTAGTCCCAGCTACTCGGGAGGCTGAGGCGGGAGAATGGCGTGAACCCGGGAGGCGGAGCTTGCAGTGAGCCGAGATCGCGCCACTGCACTCCAGCCTGGGCGACAGAGCGAGACTCCGTCTCAAAAAAAAAAAAAAAAAAAAAAAAAAAAAAAAAAAAAAAAAAAAAAAGAAAACCATCGACTTTATTTGAATCATAAGTCACACACACACACACACACACTCCTGCAGAACAATCTGGAAAATCTGAACACACTGGATATTTGATGACAATAGGAATGATTATTAAAGATATGAAAATAGAATTGTAATTACATTTTTTTCAATAGATTTTTGGGGAACAGGTGGCATTTGGTTACATGAATAAGTTCTTTAGTGATGATTTCTGAGATTTTCGAGCACCCATCATCCAAGCAATGTAACTGTGCCCAATGTGTAGTCTTTTATCCCTCACCGCCCTCCTACCCTTTCCCCCAAGTCCCCAAAGTCCATTGGATCATTCTTATGCTTTGCATCCTCATTGCTTAGCTCCCACTTACGAGTGAGGACATAGGATGTTTGGTTTTCCATTTCTGAGTTACTTCACTTAGAACAATAGTCTCCAGTTCCATCCAGGTTGTTGCAAATGCCATTATTTCATTCCTTTTGATGTCTGAGTAGTATTCTTTTATATATATATATATATATATATCTCCACTCATTGATTGATGGCATTTGGGCTGGTACCATATTTTTGCAATTGTGAATTGTGCTACTATAAACATGTGTGTGCAAATATCTTTTTCATATAATGACTTCTTTTCCTCTAGATAGATACCCAGGAGTGGGATTCCTGGATGAAATGGTAGATTTACTTTTAGTTCTTTAAGAAATCTCCACACTGTTTTCTACAGTGGTTGCACTAGTTTACATTCCCACCAACAGTGTAAAAGTGTTCTCTTTCACCACATCCACGCCAACATGTATTATTGCAAGGTGGTATCGCATTGTGGTTTTGATTTGCATTTCCCTGATAATTAATGATGTTGAGCATTTATCCATATGTTTGTTGGATATTTGTATATCTTCTTTTGATGATTATGTATTCATGTCCTTAGCCCACTTTTGGATGGGATTGTTTGTTTTGTTCTTGCTGATTTGTTTGAGTTCCTTGTAGATTCTGGATATTAGTCCTTTGTCAGGTATATAGATTGCAAAGATTTTCTTCCACTCTGTGGGTTGTCTGTTTACTCTGCTGATGATTTCTTTTGCTGTGCAGAAGCTTTTAGTTTAATTAAGTCCCATCTATTTATCTTTGTTTTTGTTGTGTTTGCTTTTGGGTTCTTGGTTCTGAAGTCTTTGCCTAAACCAATGTCTAGAAGGGTTTTTCCAATGTTGTCTTCTTCTTCTCCTTTCTTCTTCTTCTTCTTCCTCTTCTTCTTCTTCTTCTTCTTCTTCTTCTTCTTCTTCTTCTTCTTCTTCTTCTTCTTCTTCTTCTTCTTCTTCTTCTTCTCCTTCTCCTTCTCCTTCTTCTCCTTCTTCTCCTTCTTCTTCTCCTTCTTCTTCTTCTTCTTCTTCTTCTTTCTTCTTCTTCGACAGAGTTTTATTCTTATTACCCAGGCTAGAGTGCAATGGTGCCATCTCTGCTCAGTGCAACCTCCGCCTCCGGGGTTCTCCTGTCTCAACCTCCTGAGTAGCTGGGATTACAGGTGCATACCACCACACCTGGCAAATTTTTTGTATTTTTAGTAGAGACAGGGTTTCACCGTTTCGCCCAGGCTGGTATCTTCTAGAATTTTTATGGTTTCAGGTCTTAGATTTAAGCCTTTGATCCATCTTGAGTTGATTTTTGTATAAGGTGAGAGATGAGGATGCAGTTTCATTCTTCCACACATGGCTTGCCATTTGTGCCTGCACCATCTGTGCCATTTGTTGAACAGGTTGTCCCTTTTCCACTTTATGTTTTTGTTTGCTTTGTTGAAGATAAGTTGACTGTAAGTATTTGGCTTTATTTCTGGGTTCTCTATTCTGTTCCATTGGTCTATATGCTTGTTTTTATACCAGTACCATTCTGTTTTGGTGACTATGGCCTTACAGTATAGTTCTAAGTCAGGTAATGTAATGCCTCCAGATTTGTTTTTGCTTTTGTTTTTTGCTTAATCTTGCTTTGGCTATGCGGGCTGTTTTTTTGTTCCATATGAATTTTAGAATTGTTTTTATAGTTCTGTGAAGACTAATGGTGGTATTTTGATAAAAATTGCATTGAATTTGTAGATTGCTTTTGGCAGTATGGTCATTTTCACAATATTGATTCTATCCATCTATGAGCATGGGATGTGTTTCCATTTGTTTGTGTCATCATTATTTCTTTCAGCAGTGTTTTGTAGTTTTCCTTGTAGAGGTCTTTCAGCTCCTTGGTTAAGTTTATTCCTAAGTATTTTTATTTTATTTTATTGCAGCTATTGTAAAAGGGGTTGATTTCTTGATTTGATTCTCAGCTTGATCGCTGTTGGTGTATAGCAGGGCTACTGATTTCTATACATTAATTTTGTATCTTGAAAGTTTGCTGAATTCATTTACCAGTTCTAGGAGCTTTTGGATGAGTCTTTAGGGTTTTCTAGGTATACAATTATGTCATCAGCAAACAGCAACAGTTTGACTTCCCCTTTACCAATTTGGATGCCATTTATTTATTTATTTATTTATTTATTTTCTCTTGTCTGGTTGCTCTGGTTAGGACTTCCAATACTACGCTGAATAGAAGTGATGAAAGTAGGCATCTTTGTCTTGTTCCATTTCTCCAGAGAATACTTTCAACTTTTCCCCATTCAGTATAATGTTGGCAGTGGGCTTGTCATAGATGGTTTTTGTTATATTAAAGTATGTCCCTTCTATGCCAATTTTACTGAGGGTTTTTTTTGTTTTGTTTTGTTCTTTTGATATGGAGTTTTGTTCTTGTTGCCGAGGCTGGAGTGCAATGACCTGGTCCCAGCTCACTGCAACCTCCGCCTCCCAGGTTCAAGCAGTTCCCTTGCCTCAGTCTCCTGAGTAGCTGGGATTACAGGTGTGTGCCACCATGCCTGACTAATTTTTTTGTATTTTTAGTAGAGATGGGGTTTCACCATGTTGACCAGGCAGGTCCGAACTTCCGACCTCAGGTGATCCGTCTGTCTTAGCCTCCAAAAGTGCTGGGATCACAGGTGTGAGCCACCACAACTGGCCTTGCTGAGGGTTTTTAATCATAAAAGGATGCTGGATTTTGTCAAATGCTTTTTCTGCATCCACTGAAATGATTGTGTGATTTTTGTTTTTAATTCTGTTTATGTGGTGTACCACATTTATTGACTTGCAGATGTTAAACCATCCCTGCACCCCTGGTATGAAACCCACTCGATCATGGTGGGTTATCTTTTTGCTATGCTGTTGGATTCAGTTAGCCAGTATTTTGTTGAGGATTTTTGCATCTATGTTCATCAGGGATATTTTTCTGCAGTTTTCTTTTCTTTGTTATGCCCTTTCCTAGTTTTTGTATTAGGGTGGTGCTGGTTTCATAGAATGACTTAGGGAGGTTTCCTTTTTTCTCTGTCTTTTGGAGTAGTGTCAGTAGAATTGGTATCAATTCTTCTTTGAACGTTTGATAGAATTCAACTGTCAGTCTTTCTGGTTCTGGACTTTTTTTTTCTTGGTAACTTTTTAATTACCATTTCAATCTTGCTGCTTGTTATTGGTCTGTTCAGAGTTTCCATTTCTTCCTGGTTTAATCTAGGAGGGTTGCATATTTCCATTTCTTCCTGGTTTAATATAGTAGGGTTACATATTTCCAGGAATTCACCCATCTCCTTGGTATTAGTCGTAATATCTCCTGTTTTGTTTCTAATTGAGTTTATTTGGATCTTCTCCCTTGTTTTCTTTGTTAATGTCACTAATGGTCTATCAATCTTATTTATCTTTTCAAAAAACCAACTTTTTGTTCCATTTACCTTTTGTATTTTTTTGTTTCAATTTCATTTAGTTCTGTTCTGATCTTGGTTATTTCTCTTTTTTTGCTGGGTTTGGGTTAGGTTTGTTCTTGCTTCTCTAGCTCCTTGAGGTGTGACCTTAGATTGTCTGTTTGTGCTCCTTCAGACTTTTTGATGAACTTTGCTCTTAACACCACCTTGCTGTATCCCAGAAGTTTTGATAGGTTGTGTCACTATTATTGTTCAGTTCAAAGAATATTTTAATTTCCATGTTGATTTCATTGTTGACTCAACAATCATTCAGGAGCAGGTTATTTAATTTCCACATCTTTGCATGGTTTTGTGGATTCCTTTTGGAGTTGATTTCCAATTTTATTCCACTGTGGTCGGAGAGAGTACTTGCTATAATTTTGATTTTCCTATATTTGTTGAGACTTGTTTTGGGGCCTATTATATCACCTATCTTAATGTTCCGTGTGCTGATGAATAGAATGTATATTCTGCAGTTGTTGGGTATCTGTCAATATCTGTTAAGTCCCTTTGTTCTAGGGTATAGCTTGAGTCCATTGTTTCTTTGTTGACTTTCTGTCTTGATAACCTGTCTTGTGCTGTCAGGGGAGAATTGAAGTAATCCCACTATTATTGTGTTGCTATCTATCTCATGTTTTAGATCTAGTAGTCATTGTTTTATAAATTTTGGAGCACCAGTGTATATATATTTAGGATTGTGATATTTTCCCATTGGACTAGTCCTTTTATCATTATATAATGTTCTTATTTGTCTTTTTAAATTGCTGTTGCTTTGAAGTTTGTTTTGTGTGATATAAGACTAGCTACTTCTGCTTGCTTTTGATGTACATTTGCATGGAATATCTTTTTCCATCCCTTTACCTTAAGTTTATGTGAGTCCTTGTGTGTCAGGTGAGTCTCTTGAAGACAGCAGATTCTTGGTTGGTGAATTCTCCATTCTGCCATTCTGTAGATTTTAAATGGAGCATTCACGTCATTTACATTCAATGTTAGTATTAAGGTCCGAGGTACTATTCTATTCACTGTGCTATTTGTTGCCTGAATAACTTGTTTTCTTTTTCATCATGTTGTTGTTTTATAAGTACTGTGAGATTTATGCTTTAAGGAGACCCTATTTTGGAGTATTTCAAGGATTTGTTTCAAGATTTAGAGCTCCTTTTAGCAGTTTTTGTGGTGCTGGCTTGGTAGTAGTGGTGAATTCTCTCAGCATTTGTTTGTGTGAAAAAGATTGTATCTTTCCTTCATTTATGAAGTTAAGTTTCACTGTATAGAAAATTCTTGCCTGATAATTGTTTTGTTTAGGAGGTTAAACATAGGACCCCAATCCCTTATAGCTTGTAGGGTTTCTGCTCAGAAATCTGCTGCTAATCTGATAGGGTTTCCTTTATAGGTTCCTGATGCTTTTGTCTCACAGCTCTTAAGATTCTTTCCTTAGTCTTGACTTTAGATAACCTGATGAGTATGTGCCTAGGCAATGACCTTTTTGCAATGAATTTCCCAGGTGTTCTTTGAGCTTCTTGTATTTGGATGTCTTCTCTAGCAAGGCCGGGAAAGTTTTCCTCAATTATTACCTCAGATATGTTTCCCAAGCTTTTAGACTTCTCTTCTTCCTTGGGAACACCAATTATTCTTAGGTTTGGTCATCTGACATAATCTCAAATTTCTTAGAAGTTTTGCTCATTTTTTAAAATTCTCTTTTCTTTGTCTTTGACGAACTGGGTTAATTTGAAATCCTTGTCTTTGAGCTCTGATGTTCTTTTTCTACTTGTTTGATTCTATTGCTGAGACTTTCCAGTGTATTTCCAATTCTCTAAATGTGTCCTTGATTTCCAGAAGTTGTAATTTTTATTTATGCTATCTATTTCACTGGAGATTTTCCCCTTCATATACTGTATCATTTTTTAATTTTTTAAAAATTGGACCTCACCTTTCTCTGATGCCTCCTTGATTGGCTTAATAGTCGAATGTCTGAGTTCTTTTTCTGGCAATTCACAGATTTTGTCTTGGTTTGGATCCATTGCTGGTGAGCTGGTGTGAAAATAGTGACAGTATAGCTATTCCATAGACAAAGTAGGGTGTTCCTGAAAGTAAGAGGAGGAAAGTGTCCACCCTAGGTACAACGATCATATATATGGGGAGATGTGCTCTGCCACAAGGGTTTGTGATATAGGATTAATGTTTTAATTACTATATTTTGCAAGAATAGATATTAATAATATTATTATTTTCGAGTTGGAGTTTCACTCTTATTGCCCAGACTACAGTGCAATGGCATGACCTTGGCTCACTGCAACCTCTGCCTCCTGGGTTCAAGAGATTCTCCACCTCAGCCTCCTGAGTAGCTGGGATTACAGGTGTGCACAACCACATCTGGCTAATTTTTGTATTTTTAGTAGACAGAGGGTTTTGCCATGTTGACCAGGCTGGTCTTGAACTCCTGACCTCAGGTGATCTGCCTGCCTTGGCCTCCCAACGTGCTGGGATTACAGGCGCAAGCGAGCTACTACACTCAGCCTTTTAAGGGAAGGTTTTACGGCCTGATTCAGGGGAGAATCATGGGAGAAGGTCAGACAGACCATCTTGCTTCTGCTATTTTCTCAAATGGCAAGATGCCATTTTATGATAGTGTGTCATGAGCCCTATCACAGCCAACAAAGAATAGATAACCTAATTTTCCCCAAGAGTCTGATAATGTTCAACTTTACCTGAGTTCACTCTGCTGGAAAACAGTAACAATTAAAAATCCCCACACCCTTTAGTGTTCTAGGAAATGACTTCCTGCAAAGAGCCATCCTTCCCCATATGACTTAGATGAGACTCACAGATAGCCCCACCCCCTTGTTTGTCTAGACACAGACCCTCCAGATGACTTGCTTTACAGCTGATTAATTGAACTGTTTGTACCCATGACCAATTTGGACAGAATACCTGCTAATTTAACTTGACCAAGATTTAGTTAAGCTCTTTTCCCTCCCCTAGGTCCTTAAGTTTTGACCTGTTTTTGGCCTGAGTCAGCAACAAGATGTAGAACAATCCCTCCTTATTATAAGAACATGGGATGGTTAATTTTAGGTGTCAACTTGACTGGGTTAAGGAATACCCAGATAACTGGTAAAGCACTATTTTGGACGTATGTCTTTGAGTGTTTCTGGAAGAGATTGGCATTTGAATCTGTGTTCTGAGTAAGGAAAATGTGCCCTCACACAACATGGGTGTGCACCATCCAAAGGGCTGAGAGCCCAGGTAGAACAAAAAGAGAGAGTGAATTCATTCTCTCTCTCCTGGAGCTGGGACACCCATCTTCTCCTGGACCTGTGAGACAAGAATAGCACTGGGTAGTCACAGGAGTATAGAAAAGCCTGAATAACAGCTAAAATAAGAACTAGGCAAAGAAACCATAGGATAACAGAAAACTCAAAATAAGGGAGAGAAAAATGGCCAAAACTCTGGTCAGGGTGACATGTCCGTGACTCTTCTTGGCAAACCCAAATAAGGGAGAAAGGGGGTGGTAATGGAGGGAATAGGGTGTTTGCAGGAGTCCCTGAAATCCCTTCCTTTTCCAAAATACTAAATGATTATTCCACCCCATAATTAAAGAAACACCATAAAATTAGAAACTCGTTGTGCATGACTCATTCTCATGAGCATGCCCACACTTATCTCTTAAGTGTGTACTTTTGTTTTACAATAAAAGCTTCTTGCCTTTTACTTCATTCTGACTTGTCCCTGAATTCTTTCTTGCAATGGCGTCAAGAAGCTAGAAACCAGCTGAAGTTAGGGTCTCACTGGCATCTGGAGACCCTTCTAAGCCCTCTGGCAACACTAGGACATTAGAACTCCAGGTTATTCAGCCTTCAGACTCTGGGACTTGCACCAGTGGCCCTCTCAGTTCTCAGGCCTTCAGACTTGGACTGAGCTATGCCACTAGTTTCCCTGGTTCTCCAGCTTGCAGATGGCATAACCTGGGATTTCTCAGCCTGTGTAATCATGTGAGTCAATTTCCTTAATAAATCCCTCTTACATATCTATATATCCTATTGGCTCTGGTTCTCTGAAGAACTCTGGCTTATGTGGTCACTGGTAATCATCTGACTTCAAGGAAAGACATTTCCTGATTAACTGTCCAATTATGACACCAGCTCATTCATTCCTTTACACCAGTCTGCTCTAACCTTATTTATTCCTACCTATCAGATACACCCACCAGTGTGTCACATCAATTTACCATTGCCATGGCAACACCCAGGAGTTACCACACCTTTCCACGGCAATGACCCAATGACCCAAAAGTACTACTCCTTCCCTAGAAAGTTCTGCATAAAATTCTTTTCTGCCTGACCTTTGAGATTGTGAAAGTTGTCAAAATCAAAATGGAGTCATTTGTGTCAAGCCCTAACAAAAAATAATAAATAAATAAAACCAGGAGGTTAAGAAGGGAGGGACCTCATGCACACATGCCTATGTTATGAACTGTTACAAGAACTTTCTACACATAGATGCCCATAATGAGAACTTCTGACAAGGGCTTTCTAAGCTGCAGCTTGCTACATGAGTAAAAGGAAGCTACCTGGATGCACAAAGACACTTGCTTGACACACTCTCTCTGTTAATAAACTGGCATCAACTCCTCTGACTAGTCTTGCAACCAATATTCTCTTTGTTTCAAAACAAATTACCTATGTTTCCTTTTTGCCTTTAAAAACTTTCCTTTGCTTCAACTGATGTAATGCAGGTCTCAATTAATTGAATAACTATCTTCGTTTTTTGCTTCTGTAATATGTTTTTCCCTGCACAGATTTTCTCCCACCCCACGAAATGCTTAAAAGGTAACTTAAGTCTTTGTTCAGGGCTCAGTCCTTTGGATGTTAATCCGACTGGGCCGGTGCACCTAAATAATAAATATCCTTCTCACCCCCATCGGTCTCTCTAATTTTTTATCAACCCTGTTACACAGTCTGTATGCCAATGACCCGCATAGCCCCCATATTCTGGATTTGTGAGTCCCCTGTGCACTCTTGAATAAACGCATTATCTTTAGAGAGTCTGTCTGTTATTTGGGTTGACAAGATGTTTGTGGATCTTATGGTCTGAGCATTCTCTCTATTGCAATAGTCCTCCTCTCCCTATTGTAGTAGTACCTGTCTCCCATTTGCAATTGTCCTTTTGAATAAAGCCTGTCTTATCTTTGTCTGAGTTTATTTTTTATTTGACAACTCAAGTAGCTTCACAGTGATGCAAGGCAAGCAAGCCCCAAAGTGGAGCTTAGCCCATGAGGGTTTCTGGCTTTGCCCAGGAAAGACTTCAAAGACAAGGCAGGGGTAGAAGAAAAAAACACCTTTGAAGAGGTGGTGTTACAGCTCTGTAACTGTTCCTGCAGAGAAGGGCTATCCTGTAGGCAGAGAGTAGAAGCTCAGGGCAGTTTTGCATTCATATTTACACCCATTTTTAATCGCGTGCAGATTAAGAGGTGGCTTATGCAGAACTTCCTTGGGAAGGAGTAGTACTTTGGGATCATTGGGTTACTGCCATGGAAAGGTGCAGGAACTCCTGGGTGTTGCCATGGCAATGATAAATTGACATGGCACACTGGTGGGTGAGTCTGACTGAAAGCCGCATCCACCTGGCTCTGTTTTAGTTAGTCCTCAATCTGGTCGAGTGTCCGACCCCACCTCTGGAGTCAAGTCCTGCCTCCTACCTCAGCAGTTCCATCCCACTCCTATTGCAACGGGTTGGAGAGCACTGACTAGAGAGACAACCTAAAATTTCTAACTTGAATCTTCTAACCTGAATCGTATCTTCTATAAGCACCTCTCAAAAAAAAAAAAAAAGGAGTTGTAAAGAGACACTTTTACATGTAAAAGAAGTAAAAGTTAAACACGTCAATATTTAAGACTTTAATTTTTTCTCCAAAAAAGAGCTATGATGGTGGCATCAGTGAGCACAGTGGGATTGGGAGGTCGTCTGATAAGGTTATAGAGAGGAAGTGCTTGCTAACATTCTTAAGCATTAAACTGCTGAGCTCCAAAATTGATGATCAGTTGTTCATAGACTGGACATTAGATGTTTCGTATGTCTGTACATAATTCTCTACAGGGGCACCTAAAAGGAAGACAGTTTGCAGGATTGGACTTTGCCTTCCAGGGAACTGAAAGAGGTGAAGCCGGAAGGATTTCCTCCCTAATGAAGGCACAGGTGCCCCACCTGTTGTGGCACATAAGTGTGTTTGTGTGTGGTTGGACAGCTGGGTTCTGTGTGAGGAGCTGTGTGTGATAAGATAACATGAGATCGCTAATGTTATAGATGACATTTTCTAGATGTGCTAGAGATTGCTCAGAAAGGAGAGACGCTGGAAGTGGGATTTTAGAAGCTAGGATATCTGAGGAGACTAAGGATTTAAGAGGTGACAGCAAATGGACAGATCAGAAAGACACAGGAAGAAAAGCCTGAGTTCAGATACCATGGAGTCATCTTTATATAAAGATTTACTGTGCACTTGGTGTAAGGGGAAAGTCGCTCGTCAGCTGCTTGAGGGTCTTGTTAGGGTGAACTGGGGACTAGAAATGGGATGCGGGCGGGAGGAAAGAAGTGTAGGTGCAGGTGGCAGTCATAAGTGTCCCATAAGTCTAAATGTCTGAACTGTGTAGATTTAAGGAGCATTAAAGAGGCAAAATAATAGCAAGTGCTTGTGTAGTGCTTAGCGTGGGCCAGACACTGTTCTAGATGCTTGTTTCATTTAATCCTGACAGCAGCCCTATGAGGTAGGTACTATTATTCTCATTAAGAAGAAATGAGAGGGGTTAATCTGCCTAAGCGCAAACAGCCCCTAAGTGGCAGAACCAGCATGAAAATCCAGGCCCTGAGGCTTTTTTCAGGCTGTGTTACCAGCTCTTCTTCGCAAAGATGACTTTGAAGAGTAAGGGAGAGAGAGAAGGGAAGGACTGTCTCAGGTTTCTGGCTTGTGCCAGGATGGACGATGGTATTGTTAACTGAGAGGAGAACGTAAGAGGAACAGTGGGACGCTTTAGAAGAAAGATGATGAGCTCAGCTTTGAACATAGTCAGTGATGTCACGTTACAGAAGACATTGGCTGATGTCTTTGGGGCTAAAGAAAAAGTTGATCAGATGTGAGATTTGGAAATCATAACTAATAGGTGATGGTTATGACCAAAAGAGTGCATGGCAGAACTTAGGGCAGAGACCACAAACTAGATGCCCATGGGCCAGATCAGATTCACTGATGTGCTTTGTTTATCCTGAACAGTAGTTTTGAAAAATTGAATTAGTCACTAGCTTTTCATCATTAGATGCTATGTAAAAATCTAGATTTGTGGTGTTTCTTGGAAGGCTGGAAGATTTGGCAACACTTGGCTCACATTCTTGTAAGGCATTAGGCTAGAGTGAGCAGCAAGTGCCCCCTTAGAGGGGCATGCACACTCCCGTTCATCTCCCTCCTCCCTGTTGTTTAATATAGTCCCATTCATTGCATTCCTTTATATTCCCTGCCTGGTCCCTAAGGCATGAGTCTTTAACCTCTGACTTAGATCTAGAGTGAGAGGAAGAAATTGGTTAAGAGAGAGTCCCAGGAACACTGTCATTCAAGAATATGGGAGTCAGTAAGGCAGTTTGGGGGAACATAGTGGTTTATATACTACATAAGAGTCAAATAGGGAGAAATGAATGAAAAGGAACCCTTAGATTTGACGATTAGGAAAGAAAGCGCTTGCATCTTCAGATTGTTGCTGTTGAGTGGTCGGGACTACAGACTGTGTGCAGTGAGTTGAGGAGTACCTGAAAGATGAAGTACTTAAGTTGTTGTTGTTGTTGTTTTCTTCTAAGGTTTGGATGAGAAGAGAAGAAAAGACATGTGGCCTGCGCTTGAGAGAAACAAGTGTCAAGAGAGGGTTGTTTTTAGAGTGCGTGAGGTTTGAGTATGGTTATAGGCAACCAGGAAAGACTCAGGAGACAGTAAGAGGCTGGTGGTGCAGGGCAGAGAGGAAGGGATAATTAGTGGAGTTTTCTGAGGGATCTGGAAGAATGGGATCCAGGGCTCCAGTGGGAGACATGGCTGTGAGCAAGGGAGACACCCGCTCCTTTGAGAGGTGTTCTTAATCAAGACCTCTTCAGTATCTTCATTCTCCTTCCACAGGTTGATCTCTACACACTACAGAGGTCACATGCCATGAGAGGCCTCTCATCACTTGGGAGGGAACATAACAGTAACATTTCTTTTTTGTTTTGTTTTGTTTTCTTTGAGGTGGAGCCTCGCTCTGAGGCCCAGGCTGGAATGCAGTGACATGATCTTGGCTCACTGCAAACTCTGTCTCCTGGGTTCACGCCCTTCTCCTGCCTCAGCCTCCCGAGTAGCTGGGACTACAGGCGCCCGCCACCATGCCTGGCTAACTTTTTGTATTTTACGACGGGGTTTCACCGTGTTAGCCAGGATGGTCTTGATCTGCTGATGTCGTGATCTGCCTGCCTTGACCTCCCAAAGTGCTGGAATTACAGGCATGAGCCACTGCACCTGGCCAACAATAACATTTCTAACCAAATAGACACTGGACATAGAAAAAGCCACTGCTGGTAGGAACTTGAAAAGCAAAAGTGGGAGAACTGATGAGACCAACTTCCTATTTTTTTCTTGTGCTTTTTCTAAAATTTGCCTAAATATTAAGAAATTTGAGAGCCAATGATTTCCTCCCCTAAATGTTCTGGATTTTTCCTCAGCCCTCCTCATTCCCTTCATCTCTGGTGGCAGTGCCAGCTTCCCACAGTCACCTGTCTCTTGGCTCCTTATATTTAGTAGGAGTAGGAACCAAAACAAGCTCCATCAGTGGAGATGAAGGAAAGAAAATCCCTGTCTGCTGTACTCTGGGGCTTCCTGCCTATCAGACCCAGTGCATATCGTTAGAGAAGATATGCGAAGGTTCTGTCTTCCCAGAGTCAGGTTTTTTGTTTTTAGAATTTTTAGTAGTCATAGAGAAAATGAGGTCGAGAAGAGACATGAGCCATCACCTTGTCCAGCAGTGATGCTCTTGGGACCCACTGGCAGGACTGACAGGCAGCTAAGCAGGTAGATCTGGGGCCCACTGCTTACGCGTTCACCAGAGCAGCTCTGGATTTTATATCCTAGAATTTATAAAAGATTGCCAGATTCATTAAAAAGAAAAGAGGTCTTCTGCTAAGCAAGGTTTTGGCAGACATCCAGCAGTTTTGGCCTCAGGCTGTCTTCTTAGAACTTGGGAGTCAAGGCCTGGCCTTGGATAGCTGGGCCAATTATGCTGGGGGACCCAGCTGGCATTTCTGTTTGTCAACAGTGGTTTCTGGTGTCTTTCTCCTTAGTTGACCACTCCCTGCCTGTCCAGGAGCCACAGAAGTTCAGGAGGTGTCCCAGGGCAGGCCCTCAACAGAGTGAGGGTAATGTTTACAATCATCACAATAACTGAAACCTTTTTCCTAGTGGCAGGACCAGGGACAGTAAAGGAGAAGAAGGACTACAGGGATGCCTGGGGCTAGGTGAAGACCCAGGCCAGGGTAGCAGGGAGTGGGAGTTATCTCCAGACAGGCCTGTTGTCAATAGGCCAGGGAACACTTGACTTGCAGGAGGTAAACAATAGCCTAAAACCCCTTAAAGCACCAGTAACAATCTCTGGGATCTCTGTTGTTCAGACACCAGAGAAAACATCCCTATGTAAATTCTAGACCTTTTAAATGAAGTGTGAAGGTTTTAGCATGGCATTCCAGGCCCTACCTGATTTGACTTTGGTTTCCCTTTCCAGCTTTGTTTCCCACTACACTCCAAATGACACTGACAGACTTCTCCCAACAATCTCTGCTTTTCCATTATTGTGCCTTTGCCCATCTTGCTTTCTTTACCTAGAAGAAAACCTCCATGCCCAACCTCCAAGCTTCCTACCCTTTGAAATCCTAGCTCCTTTCAAGACCCAACTGAAATGCCACTTCCCAGAAAGTCTTAGTTAATTGCTGTCGAGCCCTCTTGAGCTATAAGTTGTCTTTTCCTCGCCAGCCTTCTCTTACCTCAGTTTGACTTGTACTTTAATTATCTCTTTACACAACTGTCACCCCACTGGACTTTTAGTTCCTGGGGGACAGGCAAGTCTTGGCTAGCTAATACTTTTTGTTAACCTGGATGAAAACTTGAGAGAGTTGTCTTGATCTCCTTCCCATCCTCACCATTCCCTGCGGAAAGAGGACAGGGACTCCTGTTCCTATAATGAACTTTAGTCTCCAATTTTTCTCTTCCTCTTACTTGATTTCACAGTCCTCCACAGCTTGAGATAGGGCTGCTCTTGGAATTTTTTTCCTCAAGCCTCATTCTCCCTGAGGATTTTTTGAGGCTTGTTACTGATATGGCCCCTACTAATATTGAGGCAAGGAGCAGACATGGGCAAAGGGGTGGGGTGCCAGAATGCCTTAGGGTCTTGCTAAGTGGGACAGTCGCATGATGGAGATTTGAGGGTGTTATTATGAAGATCTCCAGGAAGGAGAAGACCTGGAGTCTGGGCCCAGCTCTGCTCCCTACCTGCCTGCCATGGAATGTGGGCAGGTTGCTTTATTGCACCACATCTGGTGTCTAATCTGAAATGAAGGGAGAATGTCAACCCTCCTCTTCATCCCAGACTCTTAGACATGGGAGTTCAAGGTGATTTGGTACCCACTTCTTGTCTTCTGACCCAGAGGAAGTAGCGTTTCTCCTCTGGGGTTTAGCTTAGTTCCCATAGGGCACCCTTAGAGAACCTGGATCAGGGCTGCTGAAGCCAGAGGCAACAGCCTTAGAATTGAGCCTGGAATTTCTATCTCTATCTGGTGGCAGCAGCTCCTTACCTAGGCCCCATTTAACACCTGTTCTGAAACTGGAACTGGAAGCTAGAATTTGGTGGGGATGACCTGAGTACAGCCCCTGTCACCCTTGCCATTCAGGGTTGCCTGCTTTGCAGAGGCAGTGGGGTCTCTGCTGGCTTGCAGTGCTGGGGAGGGTCTGCAGCTTCAGGGATTTTACAACATGGATAGCCCTGAGGGTCTTTACACTTTGGTATAAGACACTTTTCAGTCAGCTCTGGACAGTTGTGAAATACATCTTCACTGCCCTGAGAACTCACGAGGAGGATATACTATATTTGGGAGTCCCCAAATTCTGAGGCTTACCATGCCTGAACAAATTGTTAAGTGGGCGAGTGGCTCTCTTCAGCAAGTATAGGGACAACCTCAGAGAATTAGAGGTTATGAGAGTTTATTCCAAAACAGGAATAAGAAAAGAGTTTATTTTTATTTTTATTATTATTATTATTTTTTTTTTGTAGAGAGAAATCTTGCTCTGTTGCCCAGGCTGGAATGCAGTGGTACAATCACAGCTCATTGCAGACTTGAACTCCTAGGCTCAAGTGATCCTCCCACCTCAGCTTCCCAAGTAGCTGGGACCACAGGTGCACACCACCGTGCATGGTTAATTTTTATTATTTTTTGTAGAGTTGGAGTCCTGCTATGTTGCCCAGGCAGATCTTGAATTACTGACTTCAAGTGATCTTCCTGCCTTGGCCTCCCAAAATGCTAGGATTACTGGCATGAGCCAAGAGAAGAGTTTTAAAGCAAAAATAGAGATTAGAGGAGGAGTGGAAAGGATGACAGGTGTTGAGGAAGAAAAAGGGAGAAATGGTAAGAGGAGGAAAGCAGAAGGGAACAGGAGAAGTGAGGGGAAGGAAATAATGCATAAGAAATGGGAAAAGGAAGAAGGGGAAGGAAGAGGAAAAAAAGCCCACAAGGCTGTTTCCAAGCTCACTTTCAGCAGAAATACGAAAACTTTCCCTCAGGTCTGTACTTCTCGAGTTCCCTGTAATACAGGACAGCCTCCTGAGCTCCACCTTGGCTGTGTGAGAACCAAGCGGCACTCCCAAAAGTTGTCCAGCACTTTGTGGTGCAGCTTGGCTCAGAAACACAAGAACCTGGATAAGGAAAGGTATGAGCAGTCCATGGAATCAGGCTATTCCCTGTCCCACATTGAGAGATCTTTATAACCCACCAGAGCGTCATGCTGAGGAAAAGGAAGATTTTCATCCTTTGCAGTATCTCTGAATGCCAGACATTGCTGCCTCCCCTCTGCCCTTCCTGGCTGTCTGCTGACCTTTTGCAGTCACATTAGGAGTGTACGTGTGCTATCGATATGTCAGCATCACAAATGTCTAGAGTATACATTAGTATCACTTAAACATGTTTTGTCTCCACCATAGGAAACAGGTGACATTTCCATTTTCTGTATCTTTTGTTAGATTATGAAACCAAATCAGATATCAAGGAGTCGGTTCCAAAGCAGGAAGTATGAGAAGAAACAGAGATACACTGAGCCACCTCCAGAGCACTCTGGAATAATGATTCCCAAGAATGCAAGATTGGAGCACTCAAAAATTGGGAAGACAGTTTGAATATTCCTCAGAGAGATCCTTCCAGGGAGATGCTGAGGACGAGGACTAGAAGTATAAAGCCAGCAGAAATAAGGATGTAAAAATCTCCCTAGAGAAGGAAAGCCAGAAAGGTAAAGAATTTGATAACTTCTTTAATCTAGGCTCAAAAAGTATTTCACATTCGAGAATTCACAGGGAGAACAAGGGGCCAGTTTCAGAAGTCAAAATACAAGTCACAACTTACGAAAGGCTTCAGAGTGTAGCCCTTCTGGCAGCCAGGTTTAGAGAAGCCCTAGAGGGGAAAGGAAGTGCAAAGAGGCATCAGGGAAGCCAGGCAGGACCCAGAGCGACGAGAAGGAAGAGAGTTTCCAGAGGTGTTGCCTTCAGAGACAGGAGTGCCCTTGACGAGGAAAGAGGGCAACAAAACTACCCAGGAGAGAAACCCTTTATCTGTAAAGAGTGTGGAAAAGCCTTTGGTCAGAGTGCAAACCTCATCGTGCACCAAAGAATCCACACGGGAGAAACCTTTCCTATGTAATGAATGCGGAAAAGCCTTCAGACAGAGGTCACACCTCATACGACATCAGAGGATCCACACTGGTGAGAAACCCTATGAATGCCAGGAATGTGGGAAGACCTTCAGCCAGAGCTCAAATCTCATAGTTCATCAGGGCATCCACATTGGGGAGAAATCTTTTGAATGTGGTGAATGTGGGAAAGCCTTCAGCCGGAGTTCAGGCCTCACTGTCCATCAGAGGATCCACATGGGGGAGAAGCCATTTGAGTGTAATGAATGCAGCAAAGCTTTCAGTTGTAGCTCATACCTTATTGTGCATCAGAGAATTCACACAGGGGAGAAACCTTACAAGTGTAATGAGTGTGGAAGAGCCTTTGGCCAGAGCTCCCATCTTATTCTCCATCAGGCAACTCATGCCCGGAAGAAACCTCAGCTGGCTACTTGGGTTAGGGCCCACTGTTAATGGGGCAGAGTTGAATGGTCATGTTATGTGCTCGCCTTCACCCAGGTCAGCATCTCATAAATACTAGGAAGTATGTGACAGGTCATGGACTCTTCACTGCTGGAAATCTGGGTCCACAAACTCACTCTGCTTGTATGGTGTTTTATTCACTTGCCTTATTTTTGTATGTGTGCCTCCAGTCAGATTTGGAGTTCCAAGAGGTAGATGCCAGGTCCTGTCTTCTGGTTTGATTGACAGGAAACTGAGGAGCTCTTCATTTCTACAAAGTTGATGAAATATTAATTCATTGAGAAATTCCTCATATCAAGAAACTTTGATAATCTTGCAAGATCTCACCTGCTTTGAAGATTTGTAATTTTTCCAGCATAACTCCAGCAGATTAAAGCTTACTGTACTTTTCAGTGTTATTTCAAAGCTTTAATGTGCTAGAGTTGGGGAGCTTAGAAGGCCCACTGTGAGCAGTACTAAAATTTAGAATGTCATATCCTCATTCAAATGTAGGCTGCCTTTAGGAATGACCAAAACAGCGAAGGATACATAGGATGATAGAGTCATCAATCAAAGGAACCCTACCAGACCAGAACTGCAGACCAGAGTTAAGAAGATGAAGTATTAAACCCTGTCCATAGGGCTAAGGAGTCTGAGCCTCTCAGAACAGAAGTGTTCTGTCAGAAACATTGCAGTCCTTGACCATTAGACATGCTAGAGGGGTGTCTTTAAAATTATCCTTCTCTCTCATCTTCAGTCGCTAGCCACTCAGGGCTGAAATCCTAGTCTTAGGGCCTGTTCTCTTCTCTCTAGACCATATAGCTTGACTTTTCCTTACAAGGAAACAAAACAGATCATGTGTGTGTATAAAATTAAAAAGTAATATCCTAATCATCTGCCACTTACACAAAAAGAGATTTATTACCTTTAAAGGAAAAATATAATAGGAATGTAGTATGTCTCAGTATGTGCAGTCATGTGCAACATAATGATGTTTACAACAGACCACATATTTGATGGTAGTCTTATAAGGTTGTAATGAAGCTGAGAAATTCCTGTGGCCTAGTGACTCTGCAGCTGTTGTAATGTGGTAGCACAATGCAGTACTCACATGTTTGTGGTGATGCTGGTGTAAACAAGCCGACTGTGCTGCCAGTTATATAAAAGGACAGCACATGCAGTTATATACAGTGCGTAATACTTGATAATAAAGACTGTGCTACTGGTTTATGTATTTACTGTACTTTTCATTGTTATTTCAAAGTGCTCCTTCCACTTATTTTTTTCAAAGTTTACTGTAAAACAGTATACTGTGTTTGACCAGCAGCAGCCTCATATATCTCAGGTTTACCACATCTCTTGACTGCATCATTTCCTTTTGTGCTTGGTTTAATCTCATGTTTTGTTCATCATGTCCCCTAAGCATTCAAAATCCATGGCTAATTTTGCCAGTAAGAGGCTGTGTTGAGTAATTGACCTGGAAACAAAATTAGAGGTGATTAAGGACTGTGAAGGTGGAAAATCAGGGATGGTTATTGCTCACCAGTCAGGCATGTCCCATTTTACCATAGCTGCCATCCTAAAGTACAAGAGCAAAGTGATAGAAGCTATTAAAGCATCTGCTTCATTGAAGGCAAGGGGACTACTAAAAATTTGAGAAGGGCCAATACCAGATATGGATAAACTTCTAATGACCTAGATTGAAGACCAGACACAGAAGCATGTCCCTCTCAGCACCATGACAATCACAGCTAAAGCAAAAAGCTTGTTTGTTATGTTGATAGAAAAGGCTGGACCTGACTATATTGTTGAATTTATTGCTAGCTCTGGGTGGTTTAAGCGATTCAAGGATTGTTATTCATTACACAATTGTGAAAGTGAGTGGTAAGTCTATGAGTACTGATGTGAAGGCAGCTGAAGAATTTTTGGAAACTCTAGGTAAGCTGATTGTAGAGGAAAATTACTTCCCAGAGCAAATGTTTAATATGGATCAAACCTCCCTATTCTGGAAACAGATGCCTGAAGGGACTTTCATCCATAAGGAGGCCAAGTCAATGGCAGGTTTCAAGGCTTTGAAGGACTGGATAACAGTGTTTGGGGGCAATGTTGTGGGCCACAAATTGAAACCCTTTGTGATTTGGCACAGTGAGAACCCCAGGGCCTTCAAGCATATCAGTAAGCACACACTGCCAGTGTACTACAGGAGCAATAATAAGTCATGAATGACCCAGCTTCTCTTCCAAGATGCCCTCCTAAATTGCTATTTCAGTGAAATGGAGTACTGTTTGGGGAATAACATACCTTTCAAGATTTTGCTTATTGTTGATAATGCTCCTGTACATCTTTAGGTGATCTTTGTCTTAATATCAAACTGGTGTTTCTCCCTTTAAGCATCACTTCTTTGATCCAACCAGTGGATCAAGTAGTTATAGCAGTTCTGAAGGCCGACTACCTAAGGAGGACGTTTCCCCAGGCTGTTGCTGCTGTTATCTGAGGGAGACACTGAGAAGACACTGATGCAATTCTGGGAGGATTACAGCATCTAAGACTGCATCAAGAACCTTGTTTGGGCTTAAGATGATGTCACCAATATGTGTATGAGTGGCATCTGGAAGAAGACACTCAAGGTTTGTTCATGACTTCAAAGGATTTGCCACGGATGACCAGGTTGCAAAAATTCACAAGGCTGTGGTTGAGATGGGAAACAGCTTTAACCTGGATGTGAATGAGGATGACACTGAGGAGCTCTTAGAGGTGGTTCCTGAGGAATTGACTAATGAGGAGTTGTTAGAAATGGAACAGGGACATAGCTGAAGAAGAGGCAAGAGAAAAGGAAACTGCAGAAAACCACCATCAAGAAAATTCGCAGTAGGGAGGTTAGCAAAAGCTTTTGCAGACCTCAAGAAACTCCTTAAAAAGTTTGGGCCGGGCGCAGTGGCTCCTGCCTGTAATCCCAGCACTTTGGGAGGCCATGGCGGGCAGATCACAAGGTCAGGAGTTCGAGACCAGCCTGACCGACATGGTGAAACCCCATCTTTACTAAAAATAAAAAATAAAAAAAATTAGCTGGGTATGGTGGCACGCACCTGTAATCTCAGCTACTAGGGAGGCTGAGGCAGGAGAATCACTTGAACCTGGGAGTCAGAGGTTGCAGTGAGCCAAGATCGCACCACTGCACTCCAGCCTGGGTAACAGAGCAAGACTCTTATCTCAAAAAAAAAAAAAAAAAAAAAAAAAAAAATTGAAAACATGGACCCCAACTCCCAAAACGTTTTCATTAATAGAGAGTAATGTTCATGGTGCATTATCTGTTTACTGGCAAGTCTATGATGAAAACAGGAAAGCAAGCAAACCACCATAGACATATTTCTGAAAAGAGGGACACCTCCTTAAGAAGAGTCCCAGGCAGGTCCTTTGTGAGTATTTCAGAAGGGGGCATTGCTATCATAGGAGATGACAGCTCCATGCATGTTACTGCCCCTGAAGACCTTCCAGTGGGACAAGATGTGAAGGTGGAAGACGACGATATTGATGATCCTGACCCTGTGGATGCCTAGGCTAACATGCTTGTGACTTAGTTTTTAACAAAAAGTTGAAGTAAATAATTTAAAAATAGAAAAATGCTTATAAAATATTTTTGTATAGCTATTCAGTGCATTTGTATTTGAATCTAAGTGTTATTACAAAAGTCAGAAAATTTTAAAAGTTTATAAACTAAAAAGTTACATTAGGTTAACTTATTGAAGAAAAATTTTTAAGTAAATTTAGTGTACTCTAAGTGTACAGTATTTGTAAAGTCTACAGAAGTGTACAGTAGTACCCTAGGCCTTCACATTCACTCACCGATTCATCCAGGACAACTTCCAGTCCTGCAAACTCCGTTCATGGTAAATGTCCTATATAAGCATACTGTTTTTTATCTTTCATACCATATTTTTACCGTACCTTTTCTTTTTTTTTTCTATTTATTTTATTTAAAAAAATTTTTTTAATTATTATTATACTTTAAGTTCTAGGGTACATGTGCATAACATGCAAGTTTGTTACATATGTATACTTGTGCCATGTTGCTGTGCTGCACCCATCAACTCGTCAGCACCCATAAACTCGTCATTTACATCAGGTATAACTCCCAATGCAATCCCTCCTCCCTCCCCGCTCCCCATGATAGGCCCCAGTGTGTGATGTTCCCCTTCCTGAGTCCAAGTGATCTCATTGTTCAGTTCCCACCTATGAGTGAGAACATGTGGTGTTTGGTTTTCTGTTCTTGTGATAGTTTGCTAAGAATGATGGTTTCCAGCTGCATCCATGTCCCTACAAAGGACACAAACTCATCCTTTTTTATGGCTGCATAGTATTCCATGGTGTATATGTGCCACATTTTCTTAATCCAGTCTGTCACTGATGGACATTTGGGTTGATTCCAAGTCTTTGCTATTGTGGCACTATTCACAATAGCAAAGAGT